>NC_137879.1:4032657-4047657 GCF_963924005.1 Protomyctophum bolini | reverse complement strand
AGTGCTCCAGACTTCCCTCTCCAGAGCAACATTAGTGACTTCCTCCTAGGTGCCTTGATCTGCCCCACTGGGGGGGGTCTCCTCCCAGTGGGACGTTCATTATATGTATTGTGTTTTATATGCTGCAATCAGGGCTTTCCTGGCTTTCCTGGCTTCTCTGGCTTTCCTGGCTTTCCCTGAAAGCACGAAAGAAAGAAATGAAGAAAGAAATGGAGAAAGAAAGAGAGCAAAGTAGAACGAGAGAAGTAGAGGACGAAAGGAAGAAAGAAAGAAAGTAATAAAGACAGCTATAAAGAAGAATGAGAGAGAGAGTAAGAAAGAGAGAACGAAAGAACGCAAGACAGAAAGAACGAAACATGATGACAAACAGGATGCCAGAGGACTGTTTTACGCTGCGGGGCGAAACGTGAGTCCTGGAGACGAGGGTCTGGAGCCGTTCGTCCGCACGTTCTTCAACACGTCTTCTCGAGCACGTATTCCGGGATCCCCAGGGACAAGCAGAGATCCGGGCACACCTAATGACTATAGCGCTGCTTTATATAGGTCTTACTGTCTGGCCGTGGCTTATAGCACTTTCTTAGATCTGGCGCGCTTCTGAGTCGTCGTCTCTCTGGAACACACTGAACGTTTCTGACGCTTCTTAAGGTATTATAATCTCCTCTGGAACACTTCTGAGGAACTCTGGACTGGAAACTGCACTGATTGGCTTCTTGAGCCATGCTTTATAGGGTGACGTCGTGGCCTGACATCACGGCACACCTGTACTGTTTCCGTGGCAACGATGACAATGTACACGTTTGTCCAATCTGTATGCAGGCCTGGGGTCTGTATAGAGTGTAATACTACGTCACTTATACTACAATCGGGGTGGTTGTATTCTGTCTCCCTGCTCTTCTATATTGAGACATTTAGATGGTGTCAAAGGTCATGTCTCACTTGGACGTCTGACGCGGATTTTGACCCGAAGGTCGAGATTCAATTTATCCCCTGAGCGAGCAGCCATGCTCTATTCGCTCAATGGTATATTGATTCCACTGTTAGGTTATGTATGATTCATGATGACTATTTTATTTATGTATTCGATGTGTTACCACGTTTTTTTGTCCTTGCTTTACTGTACTGTAAATCACTCTAGATTAAGAGCGTCTGCTAAATGCAGTACATTATACCTGTGAAATTGCAATGGTAAACATTTCAGCCCTTTTGCGCGAAACGAACATGCATGTCCCCCTGTTTGGTTTTGACAAATTGGACCCTAAAGTATAGCCTTGCCGAGCCATGAGGCCCATAGGGGGCAGGAGCCTATCTCCTGTTTCTGTAGCGTGAGGCAGCTTGATGTACAAGTACACCCCCTGGACATGACGCTAGTATGTCGCAGGGACTTATACCCCCTAATCCAACCCTTTGATGCTGAGTGTCCCAGCATCCCATTTTTACAGTCTTTGGTATGACCCGGCCGGGGATCGAACCCCCGACCTCCCAGTCTCAGGGCGGACACTCTAACCACAAGGCCACTGAGCTGGTTAAATTGGACCCTGCTGGTCCTAGTCCTAGTCCTGGTTCTGGTTCTATCGCCGGCCCGTTGCTTGTCCGGCATTTCTTCTGTCTGGACGGTTCACTCCAGCCTCTGTTCCTTTTGTGATTGACATTTGGCCAGCGATCCATAATTGATCACGCGCCATCATTTATAGGTGTAATGAAAACACTGCCCTTAAAACAGGGTCGTGTGTTGTAACCCGACTGACTGACTGACTCACTGACTGACTGGTGACTTGTGTTGGCAGCGCTTGCCTTTTGGCACTCGATAGTGGAGCAAGTCAGCGAGACGGTGTCGAGCACGAGTCAAGTCAGGCGCCGGGGTTGTGAGGTGTGTGGGTGGGGTGTGGGTAGCCGATCTACAAGCTCACAACACGTCGCGCTGTGACGCGTTGTGGACTTGTAGATCGGCTATTTTCAGCAAGCAAGTGAGAAAAAAAAACAGTCATTACGACGGCTGGAGTTGCGGCGATGACACGGATTTCTAAACAAATTATTTAAACGCAAAAACACTGCGGTCAAGATCAGGAGAGTTCAGGAAAAAGCAATTCTCGGGTATATGACATGGAAAGGAGAGGAGGGGCGTTTGCAAAGTGTAGTTGCTTATTTGGGCTTGTTTCTAAAGTAGTTGCTTATTTGGGCTTGTGTGTCTAAAGTGTAGTTGCTTAT
This sequence comes from Protomyctophum bolini, assembly GCF_963924005.1. Classification (NCBI taxonomy): domain Eukaryota; kingdom Metazoa; phylum Chordata; class Actinopteri; order Myctophiformes; family Myctophidae; genus Protomyctophum; species Protomyctophum bolini. The sequence goes on along the minus strand of NC_137879.1, from coordinate 4,045,452 downwards.
TTGGGCTCGTTTCTAAAGCGTTGCTTATTTGGGCTTGTTTCTAAAGTGTAGTTGCTTATTTGGGCTTGTGTTTCTAAAGTGCATTTTGACCAAAATAAAACTGAACTGAACTGAAAAATGTGTGCATGCGCCTGGATAGATTAGAAACTACTGTATCTATAGACAGGGGCTATACATATAAACTACTGTATCTATAGACCAGGGGCTATACATTAGAAACTACTGTATCTATAGACAGGGGCTATACATATAAACTACTGTATCTATAGACCAGGGGCTATACATTAGAAACTACTGTATCTATAGACAGGGGCTATACATTAGAAACTACTGTATCTATAGACAGGGGCTATACATATAAACTACTGTATCTATAGACCAGGGGCTATACATATAAACTACTGTATCTATAGACAGGGGCTATACATATAAACTACTGTATCTATAGACCAGGGGCTATACATTAGAAACTACTGTATCTATAGACAGGGGCTATACATATAAACTACTGTATCTATAGACAGGGGCTATACATATAAACTACTGTATCTATAGACAGGGGCTATACATATAAACTACTGTATCTATAGACAGGGGCTATACATATAAACTACTGTATCTATAGACCAGGGGCTATACATTAGAAACTACTGTATCTATAGACAGGGGCTATACATATAAACTACTGTATCTATAGACAGGGGCTATACATATAAACTACTGTATCTATAGACCAGGGGCTATACATTAGAAACTACTGTATCTATAGACAGGGGCTATACATATAAACTACTGTATCTATAGACAGGGGCTATACATATAAACTACTGTATCTATAGACAGGGGCTATACATATAAACTACTGTATCTATAGACAGGGGCTATACATATAAACTACTGTATCTATAGACAGGGGCTATACATATAAACTACTGTATCTATAGACAGGGGCTATACATATAAACTACTGTATCTATAGACCAGGGGCTATACATTAGAAACTACTGTATCTATAGACAGGGGCTATACATTAGAAACTACTGTATCTATAGACAGGGGCTATACATTATAAACTACTGTATCTATAGACAGGGGCTATACATATAAACTACTGTATCTATAGACCAGGGGCTATACATTAGAAACTACTGTATCTATAGACAGGGGCTATACATATAAACTACTGTATCTATAGACAGGGGCTATACATATAAACTACTGTATCTATAGACAGGGGCTATACATATAAACTACTGTATCTATAGACAGGGGCTATACATATAAACTACTGTATCTATAGACAGGGGCTATACATATAAACTACTGTATCTATAGACAGGGGCTATACATATAAACTACTGTATCTATAGACCAGGGGCTATACATTAGAAACTACTGTATCTATAGACAGGGGCTATACATTAGAAACTACTGTATCTATAGACAGGGGCTATACATTATAAACTACTGTATCTATAGACTAGGGGCTATACATTTTAACACAAATTAAAAAGCCACCAAACGCCTATAGATAATATGAAGTGTTACTCTCCACCATTGCCAAGCGAGTCAGGCCGACTCTGCTCCAGCCGTCGGAGCCCATTGGGTGTTCCAGCCAACGAATCAGAGAAAGGCCTTCACCCATGCAAGGCATTGGACAAGGACCCCCCCCCCCCCCCCCCCCAAACACACACACACACCTTTAACAACACCGTCGACAACACTGGCCCTGCTAATTGGTTTCGCGGCGGTGCATATAAGCAAGCTGTCAGCATAACATGTTGGAGCCTGGCTGGTCCTACTCGCCAGGAGCTTATGAATATTTTACTAGCCTCTCTTTTTCTTTTTTTTCTTTTGACATTTTTTTTGTTATTCACGGTGTGTGTACGTTCACGCTCCGGGCCATCTGTTTTGTTGTCGTCCGTCCCTCAAACCCCTCCTCTTCTACACACACACACGCACGCGCGCACACACACACACGGTGCACTCTGTTGGAGAAAATAAATCATTACACTAGGTTTTATCGGCCCATCAGTGAAATTTTCACCGATACGATACGGTCATATCGTATCGGTGAAATCGGCGTCCGATATGACCATATATGGTCATATCCGATACCCATATGGTGGCCGATAACCATATATGGTCATATCGGCCGCCGATATATCGGTGTAGCGATTATCGGTTGGTCTCTAGTGTATAGCACGGTGACTCCACTGAGAGGTCCGTCCGTCCGTCCGTCCGTCCGGGGTGACGTCGTGGAGACTCGCTCCTTCGTCTGCGTCCATGAATTAGTCAGCAGTGGAGAGGAGACGAGAACCAGGTTATAGCAGACACAACTACTGGAGGTCAGGCAGTCCATTTCCTGAGTGGACAATCTGAGCCCTCTGAGCACATTCACTCACCTGGAATGTGTTCTTTAACCCATTCTGACCTGAGATCAGATTCATACGAGGTTTCCACTGGACACACACTGGGTCTGATTAACCCATTCTGACCTGAGATCAGATTCTAAAAATGTCAGTCGTTCTTCGATTTTTCAAAAATAGCAGACCTACAAGCTCGTAGCGCGCCACTCGGTGGCGCGCTACGAGCTTGTAGATCTGCTATTTTTCAATAGCTAAAGCATGACATGATGCCAACACCAAAATGGGTTACCGTTCAGAATGGGTTAACCCATTTTGTGTGGTGTTTTAAAGCATTATGTTATACTTTAGCTATTGGAAAATAGCAGATCTACAAGCTCACTCGGTGCCGCGCTATGAACTTGTAGGTCTGCTATTTTAGAAAAATTGTGAAAATGTGTGCTTCAAATCTTTGAATATATATTATTATTACGGAGTGAACATTTTAACTCAAATCTTTGCTTCTCTTCTGGGGAGGTCCCTGCATGGAACAACATATTTTCAGATGGGGGGGATTTATAAATATAAATTATATAAATATATTTTTTTGGGGTCCTTGACATGAAATATTGAGCATCACTGATACAGAAACATAAGGTTTTTTCAGAAAACTGTCAGGATTTAGAAGATTTTTTTTTATTTCGACGTCAGGCCTATATGGGTTAATTTACACAGGACTCTTAATTGACTCTCAGACACTTATTTCTACCCTTTTCATTTTCACCCTGACTCATTATTTGAGAATCGACTTTAACCCATTCTGGGCGGGAACCCCTTTTGGTGTTAGCATTATTGCGAATGCAGTGAGCATTTACTATGAGACCTAGCAGATCATGTCTGTCTGTGTGTGTGTGTGTGTGTCTGTCCGTGTCCCCCCCCTTTGTGCCCATATATGGAGCTTAGTCAAACACACTCCATATTTGGACGTATAGCTGCTTTGGGGACTCCTTATATGGTTATGGCTAACTTAAAAACTTAACTTAAAAATAACTTAACTTAAAAAAATTATAACTTAAAAATAAATCTTTAAAAAAACCAAATATGTATGAGCTGCGTTCGCTTCCCGCGTTTGCGCGTCTTACCGAGTGGCACGCTACGAGCTTGTAGGTCTGCTATTTTTTTTTAATCGAAGAACGACTGACATTTTTAGAATCTGATCTCAGGTCAGAATGGGTTAATCAGACCAGTGTGTGTCCAGTGGAAACCTCGTATGAATCTGATCTCAGGTCAGAATGGGTTAATGAGGAGACAATTCTAAGTCTAAAGGTGCTTCAAAACAACCTCAGTAATCCTTCTCTGAGTGACTGTGCATAATAAACTCAAGCCAAAACCCTCTCGACCTCCGTGACAAAAACGTCCCACAGCGCGTCGTTGTTGTCGTCTGAGGGTGATCCAGGTGAGAGAGAGGCCAGTGTTGCTAGGCAGATTCATCCAGTGATATTATCTATACGCATAATGCAGCTCCGTCGACACTAACCCATTCTGACCTGAGATCAGATTCTAAAAAATGTCTTCTACATCCTGACAGTTTTCCATTCTGACCAGAGATCAGATTCTAAAAAAATGTCTTCTACGTCAGTCATTCTTCGTTTTTTTCAAAAATAGCAGACCTATACAAGTAGATCTGCTATTTTTCAATAACTAAAGCATGACATAATGCTGACACCAAAAGGAGTTCCCGAACAAAATGGGTTAAAACCACTCGACACAATCTACCACTCTGCCCTCCGGTTTATACCTGGAGATGGGTTCCTTACCCATCACTGTAGGCTGTATGTAAAGGTTTTAACTGGAGATGGGTTCCTTACCCATCACTGTAGGCTGTATGTGAAGGTTTATAACTGGAGATGGGTTCCTTACCCATCACTGTAGGCTGTATGTAAAGGTTTATAACTGGAGATGGGTTCCTCAGCCATCACTGTAGGCTGTATGTAAAGGTTTATAACTGGAGATGGGTTCCTTACCCATCACTGTAGGCTGTATGTAAAGGTTTATAACTGGAGATGGGTTCCTTACCCATCACTGTAGGCTGTATGTAAAGGTTTATAACTGGAGATGGGTTCCTTACCATCACTGTAGGCTGTATGTAAAGGTTTATAACTGGAGATGGGTTCCTTACCCATCACTGTAGGCTGTATGTAAAGGTTTATTATAACTGGAGATGGGTTCCTTACCCATCACTGTAGGCTGTATGTAAAGGTTTATTATAACTGGAGATGGGTTCCTTACCATCACTGTAGGCTGTATGTAAAGGTTTATTATAACTGGAGATGGGTTCCTTACCATCACTGTAGGCTGTATGTAAAGGTTTATTATAACTGGAGATGGGTTCCTCAGCCATCACTGTAGGCTGTATGTAAAGGTTTATTATAACTGGAGATGGGTTCCTTACCCATCACTGTAGGCTGTATGTAAAGGTTTATAACTGGAGATGGGTTCCTTACCCATCACTGTAGGCTGTATGTAAAGGTTTATAACTGGAGATGGGTTCCTTACCCATCACTGTAGGCTGTATGTAAAGGTTTATAACTGGAGATGGGTTCCTTACCATCACTGTAGGCTGTATGTAAAGGTTTATACCTGGAGATGGGTTCCTTACCCATCACTGTAGGCTGTATGTAAAGGTTTATACCTGGAGATGGGTTCCTTACCCATCACTGTAGGCTGTATGTAAAGGTTTATTATAACTGGAGATGGGTTCCTTACCCATCACTGTAGGTTGTATGTAAAGGTTTATACCTGGAGATGGGTTCCTCAGCCATCACTGTAGGCTGTATGTAAAGGTTTATAACTGGAGATGGGTTCCTTACCCATCACTGTAGGCTGTATGTAAAGGTTTATAACTGGAGATGGGTTCCTTACCCATCACTGTAGGCTGTATGTAAAGGTTTATAACTGGAGATGGGTTCCTTACCCATCACTGTAGGCTGTATGAAAAGGTTTATAACTGGAGATGGGTTCCTTACCCATCACTGTAGGCTGTATGTAAAGGTTTATAACTGGAGATGGGTTCCTTACCCATCACTGTAGGCTGTATGTAAAGGTTTATTATAACTGGAGATGGGTTCCTTACCCATCACTGTAGGCTGTATGAAAAGGTTTATAACTGGAGATGGGTTCCTTACCCATCACTGTAGCTTGTATGTAAAGGTTTATACCTGGAGATGGGTTCCTTACCCATCACTGTAGGCTGTATGTAAAGGTTTATTATAACTGGAGATGGGTTCCTTACCCATCACTGTAGCTTGTATGAAAAGGTTTATAACTGGAGATGGGTTCCTTACCCATCACTGTAGGATGTATATGTAAAGGTTTATAACTGGAGATGGGTTCCTTACCATCACTGTAGGCTGTATGTAAAGGTTTATAACTGGAGATTGGTTCCTCAGCCATCACTGTAGGCTGTATATGTAAAGGTTTATAACTGGAGATGGGTTCCTTACCCATCACTGTAGGATGTATGTAAAGGTTTATAACTGGAGATGGGTTCCTCAGCCATCACTGTAGGATGTATGTAAAGGTTTATAACTGGAGATGGGTTCCTTACCCATCACTGTAGGCTGTATGTAAAGGTTTATTATAACTGGAGATGGGTTCCTTACCCATCACTGTAGGCTGTATGTAAAGGTTTATAACTGGAGATGGGTTCCTTACCCATCACTGTAGGCTGTATGTAAAGGTTTATAACTGGAGATGGGTTCCTTACCCATCACTGTAGGCTGTATGTAAAGGTTTATTATAACTGGAGATGGGTTCCTTACCCATCACTGTAGGCTGTATATGTAAAGGTTTATTATAACTGGAGATGGGTTCCTTACCCATCACTGTAGGCTGTATATGTAAAGGTTTATAACTGGAGATGGGTTCCTTACCCATCACTGTAGGCTGTATGTAAAGGTTTATAACTGGAGATGGGTTCCTTACCCATCACTGTAGGCTGTATGTAAAGGTTTATAACTGGAGATGGGTTCCTTACCCATCACTGTAGGCTGTATGTAAAGGTTTATAACTGGAGATGGGTTCCTTACCCATCACTGTAGGCTGTATGTAAAGGTTTATAACTGGAGATGGGTTCCTTACCCATCACTGTAGGCTGTATGTAAAGGTTTATAACTGGAGATGGGTTCCTTACCCATCACTGTAGGCTGTATGTAAAGGTTTATAACTGGAGATGGGTTCCTTACCCATCACTGTAGGCTGTATGTAAAGGTTTATAACTGGAGATGGGTTCCTTACCCATCACTGTAGGCTGTATGTAAAGGTTGGTTGGCCTTCATTGCCTAAGAGACGAGAACAACACTGCACTGTTTTAATTTATCTACAAAGCCTTACTTTAAAAAAAAATGCCAACATATCTTAGCAGCTTATTATTACATCCCAAAACTGGCCAACATGATCACACCCGCTCCCAAAACTACCTCATGTTAGAAGTCCCCATGTTGACTTCCGAATGAGGTAAAAAAAAACAGCCGTTCATGTGGAACTGTCTACAACCAATGTTAAAACATGTGGAACTGTCTACAACCAATGTTAAAACATGTGGAACTGTCTACAACCAATGTTAAAACATGTGGAACTGTCTACAACCAATGTTAAAACATGTGGAACTGTCTACAACCAATGTTAAAACATGTGGAACTGTCTACAAACAACCAATGTTAAAACATGTGGAACTGTCTACAACCAATGTTAAAACATGTGGAACTGTCTACAACCAATGTTAAAACATGTGGAACTGTCTACAACCATGTTAAAACATGTGGAACTGTCTACAACCAATGTTAAAACATGTGGAACTGTCTACAACCAATGTTAAAACATGTGGAACTGTCTACAACCAATGTTAAAACATGTGGAACTGTCTACAACCAATGTTAAAACATGTGGAACTGTCTACAACCAATGTTAAAACATGTGGAACTGTCTACAACCAATGTTAAAACATGTGGAACTGTCTACAACCAATGTTAAAACATGTGGAACTGTCTACAACCATGTTAAAACATGTGGAACTGTCTACAACCAATGTTAAAACATGTGGAACTGTCTACAACCATGTTAAAACATGTGGAACTGTCTACAACCAATGTTAAAACATGTGGAACTGTCTACAACCAATGTTAAAACATGTGGAACTGTCTACAACCAATGTTAAAACATGTGGAACTGTCTACAACCAATGTTAAAACATGTGGAACTGTCTACAACCAATGTTAAAACATGTGGAACTGTCTACAACCAATGTTAAAACATTTGGAACTGTCTACAACCAATGTTAAAACATGTGGAACTGTCTACAACCATGTTAAAACATGTGGAACTGTCTACAACCAATGTTAAAACATTTGGAACTGTCTACAACCATGTTAAAACATGTGGAACTGTCTACAACCAATGTTAAAACATGTGGAACTGTCTACAACCAATGTTAAAACATGTGGAACTGTCTACAACCAATGTTAAAACATGTGGAACTGTCTACAACCATGTTAAAACATGTGGAACTGTCTACAACCAATGTTAAAACATGTGGAACCGTCTACAACCAATGTTAAAACATGTGGAACTGTCTACAACCATGTTAAAACATGTGGAACTGTCTACAACCAATGTTAAAACATGTGGAACTGTCTACAACCAATGTTAAAACATGTGGAACTGTCTACAACCAATGTTAAAACTGAAAAACAACTTTGAGATCGATCGGAAATCGGTTTTACACACACACGGCGCACCGCACGACGGGTGGCGTGCAGGCAACCCACGCATGTAGAACTCGCCTTCCAAATCCACTCGGTCAACAGTGACTCAGTCAGACATTTTAGTTTTTAGTTTTTTTTTAAATCTCATCAAAGTCTGTAGGCGTTTGCTGTCCTGCGTGCCAAAGTGTGTTTGCCTGTTGCCATGGTGACGGTCTGCCACGAGCAGAGGAGACGACGCCGTTTGATGGAGACCGCTTCCATCCAATCACATCGCTCACTGTGTCAGTTTGATGGACACCGCTTAGCCTCCCATCCAATCACATCGCTCACTGTGTCAGTTTGATGGACACCGCTTAGCCTCCCATACAATCACATCCCTCACCGTGTCAGTTCTCTCACCATGTCCGTTTGATGGTCACCGCTCAGCCTCCCATCCAATCACATCCCTCACCGTGTCAGTTCTCTCACCATGTCCGTTTGATGGTCACCGCTCAGCCTCCCATCCAATCACATCCCTCACCGTGTCAGTTCTCTCACCATGTCCGTTTGATGGTCACCGCTTAGCCTCCCATCCAATCACATCACTCACCGTGTCAGTTCTCTCACCATGTCCGTTTGATGGTCACCGCTTAGCCTCCCATCCAATCACATCACTCACCGTGTCAGTTCTCTCACCATGTCTGTTTGATGGTCACCGCTCAGCCTTCCATCCAATCACATCACTCACCGTGTCAGTTCTCTCACCATGTCCGTTTGATGGTCACCGCTTAGCCTTCCATCCAATCACATCACTCACCGTGTCAGTTCTCTCACCATGTCTGTTTGATGGTCACCGCTTAGCCTTCCAAATAATATGTAATTGGCCACTGACCCCCATCTGAAAATATGTTGTTCCAGGAAACTGGTTGCTGTTTCTCTGCTATAGACATTACTCTATAAGCCATATCTCCAAAACTAGACAAACTGAACAAACAACCAATATGTCAATTTGAAGCTATGATTCACCTGCTTTCGTATGACATGAAGAAAAGAACAGGCAGTCCCTCATTTTGACCAATTTTGTCACAGTAATGTGCTCTTGTACAGTGCAGTTTGGCAGTGTGTGAGCTGGGCGGATTCTTTTATTATTGACGTTTACTCAAGCAAAAAAACGTTGATCGCGGTATATTTTTTGAACTATAGTATACTTCTTCTGCCACTGAAGCCTTGCACTTGCCCATGGTCTGATTGTTTGAAGCGTGTGGGCACTCACGCACACACACACACACACACACACACACACACACACACACACACACACACACACATCATGCACAGAAGCTCAAAACGTGTCACTTTGCAATGTGCTTCTATTAAACTAACTTGTAGATCTATTACACGTGTTAAAATATTTTTCTATGTTGTTCTGCATGCTGCAGCACACAGCTGCTGCTGTCCCGTTTAATTAATTGCTGCAACTCACCAGTAATCACTTTATAATACTTTAATTTTCTAACAGGTTAATTTTCTAAAGTAATTATAAGTTCTTCTGAATACGTGAGTAGCTGCTTCTTCTCGGGTGTCATGAGGAGAGACGGGCATGCCCGCCTCGCCACCCGTGCTGCCGTTGCATTGTGTTGCGTCTTATCAGACGACTTAACCCATTCTGACCTGAGATCAGATTCTGCTAAATGTCTCCTAAATCCTGACAGTTTTCTGAAAAACCCTATACTGTATGTTTCTATGTCAGTGGTTCTCAAACATTTTCATGTCAAGGACCCCCAACAATATTATGTAATTGGCCAGCCGACCCCCCATCTGAAAATATGTAGTTCCACGGACCCCTCCAGAAGTCATAGATTTGAGTTAAAAAACGTTCTCGGAAAGAATATATACATTCCAAATTTGCGCCACATTTTCACGAATTTTCAAAAAACTAACAGACCCGAGTGCCACGCTACGAGCTTGTAGATCTGCTATTTTTCAATAGCTATAAAGTATATGACATAAAATGCTTTAAAAGACCAAAAGGGGTTCCCGTCCGGAGTGCGTTAAGGAGATGAGGTGTGGGTGTTCCAGGGTGTAGGGTGCAGGCGCTGCAGGGTCTGCCCGCTCGGCAGCTGTCCTGCGTGGGCATCGTCCGTCCATCCATCCATCCATTGAGAAGCAGCCTATATCCGTATAGGGTGTGGCTCATCCCGCTGTAACTTAAGAGAGACGTGTGGCAGATGGGATCGCAGGTGTTATCAACACCACAGGGGGCTTAATGAGGCTCCCGTACGTTACACACACACATACACACACACGTGTGTGTGTGTGTGTGTGTGTGTGTGTGTGTGTGTGTGTGTGTGTGTCTGTGTGTGTGTGTGTGTGTGTGTGTGTGTGTGTGTGTGTGTGTGCGCGCGTGTGTGTATGTGCGCGCGTGTGTGTGCGACTGTGTGAGTGAGAGCTCGCTTGCTTGCGTGCAATTGATTGATTATTCAGAAATGTAATCGGTACGAGGTATATACAGTCACCAATTAACGCTAACAGGATAACTATGGTCCTTATTATGTATTTAATTAATCTAGCATACTAAATCAACACAATAGAGGCCGGGTATATGCGCCTGACATCATCATCAAACCAGGAAGTTATAGGAACGCCTACTGACTGAGTGGCAAAAAACTACTTTCTGGCCTCGACAGCCCAGACATTCACACAGAAAAGTCCTATAATCTGATTGCATTAAACAACGTCAAACAAAGTTAGTCACTTTAAGCATACACAATGCAAAATACACGCGGCACACGACAGCCTTTGTGTGTGTGTGTGTGTGTGTGTGTGTGTGTGTTCTTGCGTGTTCATTAACGTAACAGGAGGTCATCATCGTCGGGGCGTACACCTCGTGTCTCTAACGTCACATAGTGCTGCATCACGATAATTGTGTTTCTTTTTTATTATTAATTATTCATCGGAAAAAAGATTGCGATCTAGATTCAGACACGTATACGTACGCCGTCTCAATTCCTACATTTTAATTGGAGAATGGTGCAGCACTATTATAGTTGGCTGTTCGATTCATTTTAAGTTACTCTTGTGTTTTTGCTACACGAGGGGAAAAATAGCAGATCTACAAGCTCATAGCGCGGCACCGAGTGCCCCGCTACGAGCTTGTACAATGTACTGTCTGCTATTTTTGAAAATTCGTGAAAATGTAGTGCAAATCTTTGAATATATATTCTTTCAGAGCCAACGTTTGTAACTCAAATCTTTGCTTCTGTAACACTTTACTTCTTAAAGGATCACTTGTGTTAGAAGAATCACGTAAAGGAGCACTTCACCTAGAAAATGCATAATGAGCATTATTAGTGAGGAGAAATTATATGAATTATATGTTCCATTAACGTCCATAGACGTCTCTCTCTCTCTCTCTCTCTCTCCGTCCATATCTCTCTCTCTCTCTCTCTCCATCTCTCTCTCTCTCCATCTCTCTCTCTCTCTCTCTCCCTCCATCTCTCTCTCTCTCTCTCTCTCTCTCTCTCTCTCTCTCTCTCTCTCTGCATGTGTGTGATTTAACCATCCGGCTCCTCTTCCAGTATAAGTGTCCGTATTAAAAGTCAGATGTTCTGCTCTTGAATTTAGATGAAGGGGCTTCAAAGTGACCGGCTCGGTGTCCGAGAGGAGGAGGAGGGGGGGGGGGGGGGGGGGGGGTCGTCATCAAAGAAGCAGAGTAGAGGGCCCTACATGGAGCTAGCTCTCTGCTTCCAGCCGGCCCGACCCACTGCCCCATTTCAGCCCCATATTATCAGCCCCATGTCAGCCCCATATGGTCACCACGGGCCCTCGACCGCAAATGACTCTGACCCTGACGTTGATGCTGGGTGAAACGGCACATCATGTCTTTAATATCAGTGAAGTAGATTATTAATAACTCTCTCTCTCTCTCTCTCTCCTCATCAGATGGTGGTGCTGATGGACCCCATGGAGGATCCAGACGACATCCTGCGTGCCAACCGGTCCAGAGAGAAGACCTACATGTTCGACGTGTCCTTCGACTACACCGCCACTCAGGTTGAAACATTATAAATATAAAGACTACAACATTATAAATATAAAGACTACACTGCCACTCAGGTTGAAACATTATAAACATAAAGACTACAACATTATAAATATAAAGACTACACTGCCACTCAGGTTGAAACATTATAAATATAAAGACTACACTGCCACTCAGGTTGAAACATTATAAATATAAAGACTACACTGCCACTCAGGTTGAAACATTATAAATATAAAGACTACAACATTATAAATATAAAGACTACACTGCCACTCAGGTTGAAACATTATAAACATAAAGACTACAACATTATAAATGTAAAGACCACACTGCCACTCAGGTTGAAACATTATAAACATAAAGACTACAACATTATAAATGTAAAGACCACACTGCCACTCAGGTTGAATCATTATACATATAAAGACTACACTGCCACTCAGGTTGAAACATTATAAACATAAAGACTACACTGCCACTCAGGTTGAAACATTATAAACATAAAGACTACACTGCCACTCAGGTTGAAACATTATAAATATAAAGACTACACTGCCACTCAGGTTGAAACATTATAAACATAAAGACTACACTGCCACTCAGGTTGAAACATTATAAACATAAAGACTACAACATTATAAATATAAAGACTACACTGCCACTC
>NC_137879.1:4010157-4027657 GCF_963924005.1 Protomyctophum bolini | reverse complement strand
CCTAGTAACAATGCACACATCTGCTTCCCTTTTCTCCGTTCAATTGCACCCACTTTCACGTGCGCAATCTCCACAGACCACAGCTAGGTAGCGCACGTATGCACACACGAATGGCACGGCGCGCAGATAATGCAAAGATACGATACACAGTAACGTGCTGACTTTACTTGTGTGCGCGCACCGCGCGTGCACACACACACACAACACTGCACATCGTGAAAAGGTCAATGCGTGTGTGTGTGTGTGTGTTAGACTTAGAGAAACAGACTTTGTGAGACAATTTCCTGGTGCTTACAAGAGAAACGGTTGTTTTACGGTTAAACAAATATTGTTTTATAGTCGTCAGGCTTTGCGCCGATTAGGACAAGATTCTGGTTAGAGTTTCTAGGTTCTTCCACGCCACCAGATGGCTCCACTCAGCCCGTGCCAGCTTTAAACACATGGAAATGAGACTCGGTGAACCGGAAGTGATAACCTTCCATTTCATGTATAGCTTCACTCCGGGCCGTGTTCTGCCCATTATGTAAATATTAGGTTATTAATCGCGAGGTTAATCGTCGGGTTAAAGTTTTATTAACTGACGTCAAATTCAATAAAAAGTCCTCTGAAAGAATATAATTATATTCAAAGATTTGTGCCACATTTTGCGTGTGCATGTGCGCGTGTGTGCGTGCGTGTGCGTGTGTCGAGATTTGGTGACATATTCGATGACAACATCTGACCTTTTCTGTGGCTATAGCGATGGATGCTATAAAAAAAAACCAGCTAACGGACGGTAAATAAAATGTGAGTGTAAATGTCAGACACACAGTAAGAATACACCCTGTAAATGAACCCTGCTGTCCTGAGACCTGACTGCCCTAATGAGAGGGAAAACACTGGGGTGGAAATAGTAACTAAGTACATTTACTCGACTGCTGTAGTCGTTAGTCAAGGGATTCACAAGTCATTAAGACATGTGAATCCCTCGACTCCTTCAAAACCGCTCTCAAAGGGCACCTACGGACGGCTGCAATTCTAAACTGGCCTCTGTAAAATATGAATCCCCCCCCCCTTTTTCCCCTCACTGTATCTTTTCCCTTTTTGCTTCCTATATGATGAATTCCTGTTCTGTTTTTGATGAATTGAACAAAGTGGACCCTGTTGTAAACAAGTGTAATGCTTAATTGGGTCGTCCACTCACAGTTAACAGTCTCTGTATTGAGTTTGTGCTTGAAATGTACTGTAATTCTACAAAACTGTTAATACATATTTCAATCAATCAATCAGTATAATAAGCACACAAGGCAGAGTGCTTGTATAGATCGACTATTTTCACTATGGAGAAGAACAAAATGTCTGTGTGTCCCCCCACGCCTCTCATTCTCTCTCCCTGTGTCCCCCCCATGCCTCTCATTCACTCTCCCTGTGTCCCCCCCATGCCTCTCATTCTCTCTCCCTGTGTCCCCCCCACGCCTCTCATTCTCTCTCCCTGTGTCCCCACCATGCCTCTCATTCTCTCTCCCTGTGTCCCCCCACGCCTCTCATTCTCTCTCCCTGTGTCCCCCCCATGCCTCTCATTCTCTCTCCCTGTGTCCCCCCCACGCCTCTCATTCTCTCTCCCTGTGTCCCCCCCATGCCTCTCATTCACTCTCCCTGTGTCCCCCCCACGCCTCTCATTCACTCTCCCTGTGTCCCCCCCATGCCTCTCATTCTCTCTCCCTGTGTCCCCACCATGCCTCTCATTCTCTCTCCCTGTGTCCCCCCCACGCCTCTCATTCTCTCTCCCTGTGTCCCCCCCATGCCTCTCATTCTCTCTCCCTGTGTCCCCCCCATGCCTCTCATTCTCTCTCCCTGTGTCCCCCCCATGCCTCTCATTCTCTCTCCCTGTGTCCCCCCCATGCCTCTCATTCTCTCTCCCTGTGTCCCCCCCATGCCTCTCATTCTCTCTCCCTGTGTCCCCCCCATGCCTCTCATTCTCTCTCCCTGTGTCCCCCCATGCCTCTCATTCTCTCTCCCTGTGTCCCCCCCATGCCTCTCATTCTCTCTCCCTGTGTCCCCCCCACGCCTCTCATTCTCTCTCCCTGTGTCCCCCCCATGCCTCTCATTCTCTCTCCCTGTGTCCCCCCCATGCCTCTCATTCTCTCTCCCTGTGTCCCCCACATGCCTCTCATTCTCTCTCCCTGTGTCCCCCCCATGCCTCTCATTCTCTCTCCCTGTGTCCCCCCCATGCCTCTCATTCTCTCTCCCTGTGTCCCCACCATGCCTCTCATTCTCTCTCCCTGTGTCCCCCCCATGCCTCTCATTCTCTCTCCCTGTGTCCCCACCATGCCTCTCATTCTCTCTCCCTGTGTCCCCCCCATGCCTCTCATTCTCTCTCCCTGTGTCCCCCCCATGCCTCTCATTCTCTCTCCCTGTGTCCCCCCATGCCTCTCATTCTCTCTCCCTGTGTCCCCCCCCATGCCTCTCATTCTCTCTCCCTGTGTCCCCCCCATGCCTCTCATTCTCTCTCCCTGTGTCCCCCCATGCCTCTCATTCTCTCTCCCTGTGTCCCCCCACGCCTCTCATTCTCTCTCCCTGTGTCCCCCCCCATGCCTCTCATTCTCTCTCCCTGTGTCCCCCCATGCCTCTCATTCTCTCTCCCTGTCCCCCCACCATGCCTCTCATTCTCTCTCCCTGTGTCCCCACCATGCCTCTCATTCTCTCTCCCTGTGTCCCCCCCATGCCTCTCATTCTCTCTCCCTGTGTCCCCCCCATGCCTGTCATCAGATCTACAACGAGATGATCCGGGACCTGCTGAACCCGTCCTCCGGCTTCCTGGACCTCAGAGAGGACTCCAAGGGGCTGATCCAGGTGGCCGGGATCACCGAGGTGTCCACTGTCAACGCCCGCGAGGTGAGACACTTTACAGTTTAGGCATTTAGCAGACGCTCTTGATCCAGAGCCACTTACATTTAACCCATTCTGACCTGAGATCAGATTCATACGAGGTTTCCACTGGACACACACTGGTCTGATGAACCCATTCTGACCTGAGATCAGATTCTAAAAATGTCAGTCGTTCTTCGATTTTTCAAAAAATAGCAGACCTACAAGCTCGTAGCTATGATGTATCGGTGTGTGAATGTAACGCACAATCTATATGTAAAGCGCCTTGGATAAAAGGTGCTATATTACAAATGCAACCATTGACCATGTTGCGGAACAGATCATGGATAGAAGGCGCTATATTACAAATGCAACCATTTAACGAACAGATCATGGAGCTGCTGATGAAGGGCAACAAGCAGCGCACCCAGGAGCCCACGGCGGCCAACCAGACGTCGTCTCGCTCCCACGCCGTGCTGCAGGTGGCGGTCCGGCAGCAGAGCCGCTGCCCCGACCGCACCATCGAGGTCCGCTTCGCTCGCCTCTTCATGATCGACCTGGCCGGGTCCGAACGGGCCGCACAGGTGTGTCTGTCTGTCTGTGTGTGTGTGTGACTGTGTGTGTGTGTGCGCGTGCGTGCGTTACATGCAGTAAAATGCCTTCGGGATCGGGAGTCGAACCCGCGGCACACTGCCAGACTGGCAGCCAAGGTGCCTGGACCGCTGAGCCACGGCCCTCTCCTTTGCTTCTTAAATTGTGTACAAAAATAATACTTATTATTTTATTTAACATATATATTCCGGTAAAAAAAAAAGCGTCTGGAGTGCTCGAGTCCCAAAAGGTTGGTTGGGGACTCAAAACATGCAACAAAGGAAAAACACTCTTCTGGTGGAAAAAAGGGGGGGAAAGGTTATTCTGATATAGCTATTTCATCATTGTAGTGAGTTGTTTTTTTAAACACACTTGTGTGAAGTGAGGGGCGCTCTTATCATCATACATCACATTCCTATGTCAGTGGTACTCAAACTATTTAATGTCCAGAACCCACCCCCCCCCCCCCCCCCCCCCCGAAGCAAAGACTTTGAGTTAAAAACGGTCCCTCCCTAAAAAATAGCTCTACAAGCTCATATAGCGCGAGCTTGGGGTTCCCGTCCGGAATGTGTTTTAACGTTGTTGAGTAATGTTTCACCATGGAGTATGGAGTACTGAGGGGGGTGGTGAGGGGGGGGTGGGGGGGTATAAAGTACTTTGTTGTCCGCTGCTCATTTTAACCATGGAGACATGGCTGAAAGGTTAACCAGCCACGCTCTTCTTCCATTGATGCGTATATGGAGAGATAGATAGAGAGAATACGGCCTCCATTTTGAAGAGAGCGGAGCAGACAGGGGTTTGTTTTATTAACCCATTTTGGGCAGGAAACCCTTTTGGTGTTTTAACTATAAGCATTATGTTATACTTTAGCTATTGAAAAATAGCAGATCTACAGAGCTTGTAGGTCTGCTATTTTTGAAAAATTAAAAAAAGTTAAAATGTGGCGCAAATCATTGAATATATATATTTCAGAGCGAAAGAATTTAACCAAAAATATTTGCTTCTGGGGGGTCCTTGGAACTACATATTTTGAGATGGGGGTCTGTGGCCCAATAGAGATCATTCTGGGGGTCCTTGACATGAAAAATGTTGAGCACCACTGACATAGGTTTTTCAGGGTTTTTTTTAGGATTTAGAAGCCTTTTTTTTTTAATCGACCTCAGTCCAAAATGGGTTAACACTCGAGGTCCGGCGGGGGACATCCCTCCATTTCTCTCTGTCACTCATGACGAGGAATGAATGATAGACGCCTTGGAGAGACGGCACCGTTTGCCTTTAATTGAAAGACACTGCTGTTGTTGGCTGGAGGAGAGAGAGAGAGAGAGTGCAGAGAGCTACAGAGGAGTAAAGGCAGTGTGCAGTGCCATCTGCTGGACATGGATGGAAGTGTCGTTTTCATGGTCTCTGAGATGTTTTGCTTAAAGGACAACTTTAGTTTTTTTTCAACTAAGGTTCATGTTTTAGGTTGTTATATTAGATGAGTGTTTTTTTTCTTCTTTTTTTTCATTTGCTGCTTTCTTTCGTTTTAGGGATTTTAGCTGTTTTTGACAGGGGGGCATTCAAGCATGGGGCTAAATATGTATTTTTGTTACAACATTTTATAGTTTTTTTTATTATTTACTATAGTCTTACTTGACCGCAATAAATTACATCTGGCCACAAAAGATCACTGGGATCTACTGAATGTGAAGGAGGCCTACTGGGGGGAAGCCACACTGTGTGTCATAGGCTTAATATGTCTCGGTTTGACACATTCAGTAGATCCCGTTATGCAATAATGTAGAACGACACACAGAGATAAATGCAAATAAATCTATCTAGGTTTGTTTATTGTGAACCTTTTGTTGTGGTTTTGCATTTGTAGCCGGTATGCTAGCCTTATAGCTGGAGCTTTTCTGTCTTGTCGTTTTCCTTTTTGGACCACATTTATTGGTCCCGGTTCGGTCTTCTCTGACTGACCACAGCTGTCATATTAAGGCTCTCTCTTTGTTTCCCTGTGTGTGTGTGTGTGTGTGTGTGTGTGTGTGTGTGTGTGTGTGTGTGTGTGTGTGTGTGTGTGTGTGTGTGTGTGTGTGCGCGTCAGACTCAGAACAGGGGTCAGAGGCTGAAGGAAGGGGCCCACATCAACCGCTCTCTCCTGGCGCTCGGCAACTGCATCAACGCTCTGAGCGACAAGAACAGCAACAAATATGTCAACTACAGGGACAGCAAGCTGACACGCCTCCTCAAGGTAGGACCACTAACCACTGACCACTAACCACTAAACACTAACCACTAACCATGCCCTACAGTATGTCAACTACAGAGACAGCAAGCTGACACGCCTCCTCAAGGTAGGACCACTAACCACTGACCACTAACCACTAAACACTAACCACGCCCTACAGTATGTCAACTACAGAGACAGCAAGCTGACACGCCTCCTCAAGGTAGGACCACTAACCACTGACCACTAACCACTAAACACTAACCACGCCCTACAGTATGTCAACTACAGAGACAGCAAGCTGACACGCCTCCTCAAGGTAGGACCACTAACCACTGACCACTAACCACTAACCACTGACCACTAAACACTAACCACTAACCACGCTCTACAGTATGTCAACTACAGAGACAGCAAGCTGACACGCCTCCTCAAGGTAGGACCACTAACCACTGACCACTAAACACTAACCACTGACCACTAAACACTAACCACTAACCACTAAACACTAACCACGCCCTACAGTATGTCAACTACAGAGACAGCAAGCTGACACGCCTCCTCAAGGTAGGACCACTAACCACTGACCACTAAACACTAACCACTGACCACTAAACACTAACCACTAAACACTAACCACGCCCTACAGTATGTCAACTACAGAGACAGCAAGCTGACACGCCTCCTCAAGGTAGGACCACTAACCACTGACCACTAAACACTAACCACTAAACACTAACCACTGACCACTAAACACTAACCACTGACCACCAACCACTAAGGAAACCATTCTGGTAGTCCGACAGCTGCGGTTGTGAAGTGGGAAATTTGGTATATAGTCTGTTTTATTGGCCTAAACATATTGTCTATATAACTGTACGTACCTGTACATTCATGCATCCACTGAGCAATTGAGCAAATGTTTTATAGTGTTTTTGTTAACGGTATGTGACCATACCGTTAACGTCATATATCCCATTTAGGCCAAGAGCCTTCAGCCACTCTGCCCCTCACCTCTGGAACTCCCTCCCCCTGATATTAGAAACATGGAATCTATCACCATTTTCCAAACTCACCTCAAAACCCACCTGTTTAGGCAGGATAAAGGTTGACTTCTGCTGCAAGCTGTACCTTAGTTATGTTTTGCTTTTAACTATGTTTGTATGAACTGTTTTAACCTGTTGTACGGCAACCTTGAGTGCCCTGAAAGGCGCCTTATAAATAAAATGTATTATTATTAAATCATCCAATTGCCATCCAAGGCTTAAGGAGAAATGGCACCCTTTTCATATTGGCCTATTATAGCGCCACCAGGGGGCCACAACCTGACCTGCCCTGGTGGAGACCTGTGCCCTTGTTTCAGTTGCTGCACTGTAGCCTATACGTAACGTTCTGTCTTCAGTTACTGTAGCCTATATGTAACGTTCTGTCTTCAGTTACTGTAGCCTATATTATGTAGCGTTCTGTCTCCTCTATGTAACGTTCTGTTTTCAGTTACTGTAGCCTATACGTAACGTTCTGTCTTCAGTTACTGTAGCCTACATTATGTAGCGTTCTGTCTCCTGTATGTAACGTTCTGTTTTCAGTTACTGTAGCCTATACGTAACGTTCTGTCTTCAGTTACTGTAGCCTATATTATGTAGCGTTCTGTCTCCTCTATGTAACGTTCTGTTTTCAGTTACTGTAGCCTATACGTAACGTTCTGTCTTCAGTTACTGTAGCCTGTATGTAACGTTCTGTCTTCAGTTACTGTAGCCTATATTATGTAACGTTCTGTCATTCCATTAGGACTCGCTGGGAGGGAACAGCCGCACAGTGATGATCGCCCACATAAGCCCCGCCTCCCTGGCGTTCGAGGAGTCCCGGAACACCCTGACGTACGCCGACCGTGCCAAAAGCATCCGCACGCGGGTGAGTCAACACAACAGCATGCTAAAAGCATCCACACACAACACAACAGCATGCTAAAAGCATCCACACACAACACAACAGCATGCTAAAAGCATCCACACACAACACAACAGCATGCTAAAAGCATCCACACACAACACAACAGCATGCTAAAAGCATCCACACACAACACAACAGCATGCTAAAAGCATCCACACACAACAGCATGCTAAAAGCATCCACACACAACACAACAGCATGCTAAAAGCATCCACACACAACAGCATGCTAAAAGCATCCACACACAACAGCATGCTAAAAGCATCCACACACAACAGCATGCTAAAAGCATCCACACACAACACAACAGCATGCTAAAAGCATCCACACACAACAGCATGCTAAAAGCATCCACACACAACACAACAGCATGCTAAAAGCATCCACACACAACAGCATGCTAAAAGCATCCACACACAACAGCATGCTAAAAGCATCCGCACACAACAGCATGCTAAAAGCATCCGCACACAACACAACAGCATGCTAAAAGCATCCACACACAACACAACAGCATGCTAAAAGCATCCACACACAACAGCATGCTAAAAGCATCCACACACAACACAACAGCATGCTAAAAGCATCCACACACAACAGCATGCTAAAAGCATCCACACACAACACAACAGCATGCTAAAAGCATCCACACACAACAGCATGCTAAAAGCATCCGCACACAACACAACAGCATGCTAAAAGCATCCACACACAACACAACAGCATGCTAAAAGCATCCACACACAACACAACAGCATGCTAAAAGCATCCACACACAACAGCATGCTAAAAGCATCCACACACAACACAACAGCATGCTAAAAGCATCCACACACAACAGCATGCTAAAAGCATCCACACACAACACAACAGCATGCTAAAAGCATCCGCACACAACACAACAGCATGCTAAAAGCATCCACACACAACACAACAGCATGCTAAAAGCATCCACACACAACAGCATGCTAAAAGCATCCACACACAACACAACAGCATGCTAAAAGCATCCACACACAACACAACAGCATGCTAAAAGCATCCACACACAACACAACAGCATGCTAAAAGCATCCACACACAACACAACAGCATGCTAAAAGCATCCACACACAACAGCATGCTAAAAGCATCCACACACAACACAACAGCATGCTAAAAGCACACAACACAACAGCATGCTAAAAGCATCCACACACAACACAACAGCATGCTAAAAGCATCCACACACAACACAGGTTCCCGTCCTTATATCTATGGATACACCAGCATCACCTCAGACCTTTACTCCTCCTCCTCCTCCTCCTCTTCCTCAGGTGAAGAGGAACCTGATCAACGTGTCCTACCACATAGCCCAGTACACCAGCATCATCTCAGACCTGCGCTGTGAGATCCAGCGGCTCCAGAAGAAGATCGCCGACCAGGCGGGTCGCCAGGGCAACTCGGAGAAAGCCGACATCCGCCATGTCCAGGGTGAGTGACGTCCGGACGCACGCCTTGTCCCGCCTTGTCAGCCGAAAAAGACCCAATGAACTCTAGAATAGATATCTAGAGCGGTGATGCTTCTCAAAGCATGGGGTCCGGGGACACCATCATTTGAACCATTCCGTTTATACACTGGGTTTCATACTGGCATTCATATTAGTTAATATGAATATTAATATGAACTGGCATTCATATTAGCCCCGCCCTCCCCATCACTGAGCCAGCTCCTTCAGGAATGTGCTCATCTTTTTAAACTCTTGCTTTTTCAAAAACACACATGCAGATTAATGTACGTTCTGCCCTTGGCCTACTAGCCAAGTAACACCAGTATCCAGGTCAACATCGAACAAATCTCAGGTTTAGGTTTAGGTTTATTTATTTAGCATGTAGTACAAAAAATAGACAATAACATATCAAAGAAACAAAAATACAATGCAAGGAAAGGAAGAAGCCAGAAGGCTTATATGGAATCCTTTCCTGTAGGAAGAGGTCATTGGTTTAAAACAGTACATGAATCTACAAGTTGGCAAAGGGGGGCAGCTGTGCAGTAAATAAATAAAAACACAGACTGCACAAAAAACAGAAATAAACAATACAACAACAAACACACAAAAGAAAATTTAACGCATCAAAGTAAAACATGTAATCTACAGAGAGGAAGAAATAAGATATTTCTTTAGATGTTTTTTGAATATTGGCCCAAGGATACTGAGGATTTAAGTGAAGCATCTATAGGGAGTTCCATAGATGAGGGCCTCTAAATTTGATGAAAGATTGATGTTTGGACGTGCGACAATAGGGTAATTCAAAATGATCTCTTTGCCTTGTGGGGCAGGAGTGAATGTCCGAAGTAACACGGAAGAAATTGTGAAAAGAAGACGGAATGTCTTGTATGCATTTTTTGAATTTAAACATAAATAAACAGGTCTGAAAAAACGTTTACTTTGTCAATGGGTAATAGTGAATATTTAATAAAGAGCGGGGCAGACGGCTCATACCGATTTTGAATGTGAAATCATTCTCAGAAACCTTTTTTGAATGATCAGTCTCCTCCTCTCCCCTCCTGTCTACAGCGGAGGTGCAGGCTCACTCCGGCCGCCAGGGCAGGGCAGAGATGGAGCAGCTGAGGGAGCAGCTCCTGGAGGCGTTCCGCCAGCAGATGGAGATCCGGAGGAACCTGATGGAGCTGGACAGCAGCAGCATGGAGATCCAGATGGACTCGTCCAAACACCTGCTCACCATCGCCGAGTCAGTACCTTCAGGCTTTACCCTCAGTGCTAGTTCTATTAACTCGATCCCGACGATAATCGGCGGGATTAATATTGATATATATCGATATACGATATATCGTTACATGCCTAATAGTTACCCTGTTCTTGGTTGTTGTCATTGCACGTTTAACCCATTCTGGGCTGGAACCCCTTTTGGTGTCTTAGGCATTATGTTATACTTTAGATATTGAAAAATAGCAGATCTACAAGTTCATAGCGCGGCACTCGAACTTGTAGATCTGCTATCTACTTGCTATTTTTGAAATATATGCAGTTGGGGGTTGGCGGCCAATTTCCTTGGCATGAAATATTGAGAACCGTTGACATAGAAAAAAATACATTTTAAAAAGACATTTTTGTAATTTCGACGTCAGGCCTAAATGGGTTAAGTACAGTACTGGAGTTTAATGTACTTAATGTAAATGGGTTAAGTACAGTACTGGAGTTTAATGTACTCAATGTCGTTACCGTCGGTTGTCGTTCGTCCAGCTGGGAACAGGAGCGGTGCAAGCGGCGCAGGAAGTGGCGCGCGGAGAGGAGGAAGGAGAGCGTGAACAAGGAGGAGAGCGAGAAGGAGTCGGACTGTCCGCCGGACTCTCCGCCGGACGCCACCGCGAGCGCCGAGACCCGCGAGGTGAGCCTGGCCCGCGAGACCCTCGGGGCGCTCACGGACCAGCAGAAGAAGATCAGCAAGCAGAAGGTACGCCGTGACGCAGGGCGCTGCAGCAGGGTTGATTACGTCCACTAAAACTAAGACGAAAAACTTATCTCCACTACTTATCTCTACTACTAAAACTAAATGGAAACTAAATGAAAACTAAGCTATGATTACTAAAAGTAAGACTAAATATACTGACTATAACTATTCACTATATAACTATTAAAAAATGTTTTTCAAAATAGTGAAAAAAAGGCAAAGATGTTTAAGGATAAGGGTTTTAGCGGTGACGAAAATGGAGCTCATAGATCACCAAAAACGAAATGTACATTGCACGAAATATTACATTAAAATCTTCCCTCCTTTTTTCGCCACCCCCCCCCCCCCCCCCCCATGCACCACGCAACGCAACGCAGGCGTCGCTGGAGCGCCGCTTCCTGGAGCTCCGCGAGCGCGCGCGGCGCCTGGAGGAGCTGCTGCCGCGGCGGGTGAGCTCTGAGGAGCAGCGGGAGGTTCTGGGCCTGCTCTGCAAGGTCCACGAGCTGGAGATCCAGAACGCCGAGATGCAGTCCCGGGCCCTGCTCAAGGACAACGTCATTCGCCAGAAGAACGTGGCCGTGCAGCGCTTCGAGCAGCACCGCCACCTCTGTGACCAGATCATCCAGCAGCAGAGACGCTTCATAGACGGTGGGTTTGGGGGGTTCAGACGGTGGGTTAGGGGGTTCAGACCATCCAGCAGCAGAGACGCTTCATAGACGGTGGGTTTGGGGGGTTCAGACGGTGGGTTAGGGGGTCCAGGTCATCCAGCAGCAGAGACGCTTCATAGACGGTGGGTTTGGGGGGTTCAGACGGTGGGTTAGGGGGTCCAGATCATCCAGCAGCAGAGACGCTTCATAGACGGTGGGTTTGGGGGGTTCAGACGGTGGGTTAGGGGGTCCAGATCATCCAGCAGCAGAGACGCTTCATAGACGGTGGGTTTGGGGGGTTCAGACGGTGGGTTAGGGGGTCCAGATCATCCAGCAGCAGAGACGCTTCATAGACGGTGGGTTTGGCTGAACCCCCCCCCTCCTCGTTGGAATCCCTAACAAACAACCCCCCCCCCCCCCCTTTCCACCTGATGGACTATATAGTGAATGCATAGGTTGCATACAGTAAACATTTAGATTTTTAATATATTATGCTTTTAAGTAGTTTTTCTTTAAAAGTCGTTTTTATGATCTTTTATATAGTAACTGTGTTTGTGTGTACTGTGATTTCTGTTGTCTTTACCACTGCACAAAAGAAGTTTCTGAAAAAGAAAGTTCTTTGAAGTTGAAGTAGGGGGTTCAGTGTTGATTTCCGAAATTTTGATGACGAAAAACATGTTTGTCGACCACTGATGAAAACGAAATGGAAAACTAAATGAAAACTAAGCTATGACGACTAAAACTAAGTACTAAATATATAGCAGTAGAGGCCCTTCATAGACGGTTGAGTTGGGTTGGGTTCCAGTGTTGTTTTTGTCGACTAAAACTAAGACAAAAAATGTTCGTAGACTACCTTTTTTCACTGACTAAAACTAAATAAAAACCAAATAAAAACTAATCTATATGGCGCTTCATAGACGGTGGGTTTGGTTCAGTTGATTTCCGAAATTTTGATGACGAAAAACATGTTCGTCGACTAACCTTTTTCCACTGGAAAACTAAATGAAAACTAAGCTATGACGACTAAAACTAAGACTAAATATATCGACAATTTCGTCAAGAAATAAAAAAAACTAGACTAAAATGTTAGGAAGGGACTAGTATAAGTCATTTTACGCTTGGTTTGCAAATAGCCGATATACAAAACTATTCAAAAGACTAAAACTAAAATGAAATTTTACTGTAAAAAGCAACACTGTTGGGTTCGCCGCATCGCCGGCGCTGTATATATGTACGGTAAAGTGGTACACTGTGGTTTCCATTCTAAAGACCTGTGTATAGTACACACGTCATTACAGTAATTAGTGTCATTACAGTAGTTAGTGTTAACATCCCTAGTTTACAAGTACCCGAGGTAATATGAGGATGATTACGTGTGTGTGTGTGTGTGTGTGTGTGTGTGTGTGTGTGTGTGTGTGTCTCTCTCTATCTCTCTATCTCCCTCCAATTCAAAGCTTCAGAGCTTTATTGGCAGGAGAAAACATACGTTCACATTGCCAAAGCAAAAGTGGAACAAAAGGATGAAGATAAAACAATACAGTAAACGTGTAAACAGAGCTGTGTTTTATTATTAACCCTTTGAGTAATGCCATCTTGTGAGACTATACAAGATTGTGCATTTTTCTGTCAGAGATAGTTGTACATCCACATAGGGAGGAGACGCTTTATACTTTTGAAAGTTGACAGCAGTATTTAAATGTTTTAACCCATTCTGGATCTACGAGCTTCGTAAAAATGCGGCACAAATCTTTGAATATATATTCTTTCGACGTCAGGCCTAAATGGGTTAAACATGTTGTAAACATTTGGTGGTTTTCCATCTCTCTCTCTCTCTTCTCTCTCTCTCTCTCTCTCTCTCTCTCTCTCTCTCTCTCTCTCTCTCTCAGACCACAGCCTGCTGGTCCCTCCTCACCTGCAGGAGTTGTACGACATGTACCTGAGAGAACATGATGAGAGGAACCTGGACAGAGCCATGGCTCTGGAGAAGGTGACCATCCGACGCTCCATGAAGGTAGAGCAACACAACACTAACACAACACTAACACAACACCACACAACGCGACACCACACCACACCACACCAGTGACACCACCACACCACCACCACACAACACAACACCACACAGTGGCCTGAGTCATTTTAGGACTCAGGCCAAGGAACCTAAATCAGCTGTTTGTGACACTGGCCCACCTATATTCTAAATCAGCTGTTGTTTGTGACACTGGCCCACCTATATTCTTAATCAGCTGTTGTTTGTGACACTGGCCCACCTATATTCTAAATCATCTGTTGTTTGTGACACTGGCCCACCTATATTCTAAATCAGCTGTTTGTGACACTGGCCCACCTATATTCTAAATCAGCTGCTTGTGACACTGGCCCACCTATATTCTAAATCAGCTGTTTGTGACACTGGCCCACCTATATTCTAAATCAGCTGTTTGTGACACTGGCCCACCTATATTCTAAATCAGCTGTTTGTGACACTGGCCCACCTATATTCTAAATCAGTTGTTTGTGACACTGGCCCACCTATATTCTAAATCAGCTGTTTGTGACACTGGCCCACCTATATTCTAAATCAGCTGCTTGTGACACTGGCCCACCTATATTCTAAATCAGTTGTTGTTTGTGACACTGGCCCACCTATATTCTAAATCAGCTTTTTGTGACACTGGCCCACCTATATTCTAAATCAGTTGTTGTTTGTGACACTGGCCCACCTATATTCTAAATCAGTTGTTGTTTGTGACACTGGCCCACCTATATTCTAAATCAGCTGCTTGTGACACTGGCCCACCTATATTCTAAATCAGTTGTTGTTTGTGACACTGGCCCACCTATATTCTAAATCAGTTGTTGTTTGTGACACTGGCCCACCTATATTCTAAATCAGCTTTTTGTGACACTGGCCCACCTATATTCTAAATCAGTTGTTGTTTGTGACACTGGCCCACCTATATTCTAAATCAGTTGTTGTTTGTGACACTGGCCCACCTATATTCAAAATCAGCTGTTTGTGACACTGGCCCACCTATATTCTAAATCAGTTGTTGTTTGTGACACTGGCCCACCTATATTCTAAATCAGCTGCTTGTGACACTGGCCCACCTATATTCTAAATCAGCTGTTTGTGACACTGGCCCACCTATATTCTAAATCAGCTGTTTGTGACACTGGCCCACCTATATTCTAAATCAGCTGTTTGTGACACTGGCCCACCTATATTCATAATCAGCTGTTTGTGACACTGGCCCACCTATATTCTAAATCAGCTGTTTGTAACACTGGCCCACCTATATTCATAATCAGCTGTTTGTGACACTGGCCCACCTATATTCTTAATCAGCTGTTGTTTGTGACACTGGCCCACCTATATTCTAAATCAGTTGTTTGTGACACTGGCCCACCTATATTCTAAATCAGCTTTTTGTGACACTGGCCCACCTATATTCTAAATCAGTTGTTGTTTGTGACACTGGCCCACCTATATTCTAAATCAGTTGTTGTTTGTGACACTGGCCCACCTATATTCTAAATCAGCTGCTTGTGACACTGGCCCACCTATATTCTAAATCAGCTGTTTGTGACACTGGCCCACCTATATTCATAATCAGCTGTTTGTGACACTGGCCCTGGCCCACCTATATTCTTAATCAGCTGTTGTTTGTGACACTGGCCCACCTATATTCTAAATCAGCTGTTTGTGACACTGGCCCACCTATATTCTAAATCAGTTGTTTGGGACACTGGCCCACCTATATTCTAAATCAGCTGCTTGTGACACTGGCCCACCTATATTCTAAATCAGTTGTTTGTGACACTGGCCCACCTATATTCTAAATCAGCTGTTTGTGACACTGGCCCACCTATATTCTAAATCAGCTGTTTGTGACACTGGCCCACCTATATTCATAATCAGCTGTTTGTGACACTGGCCCACCTATATTCTAAATCAGCTGTTTGTAACACTGGCCCACCTATATTCATAATCAGCTGTTTGTGACACTGGCCCACCTATATTCTAAATCAGCTGTTTGTGACACTGGCCCACCTATATTCTAAATCAGTTGTTTGTGACACTGGCCCACCTATATTCTAAATCAGCTGTTTGTGACACTGGCCCACCTATTTTCTAAATCAGCTTTTTGTGACACTGGCCCACCTATATTCTAAATCAGCTGTTTGTGACACTGGCCCACCTATATTCTAAATCAGCTGCTTGTGACACTGGCCCACCTATATTCTAAATCAGCTGTTTGTGACACTGGCCCACCTATATTCTAAATCAGCTGCTTGTGACACTGGCCCACCTATATTCTAAATCAGCTGTTTGTGACACTGGCCCACCTATATTCTAAATCAGCTGTTTGTGACACTGGCCCACCTATATTCTAAATCAGCTGTTTGTGACACTGGCCCACCTATATTCTAAATCAGTTGTTTGTGACACTGGCCC
This sequence comes from Protomyctophum bolini, assembly GCF_963924005.1. NCBI lineage: Eukaryota > Metazoa > Chordata > Actinopteri > Myctophiformes > Myctophidae > Protomyctophum > Protomyctophum bolini. The sequence goes on along the minus strand of NC_137879.1, from coordinate 4,011,504 downwards.
ACCTATATTCTAAATCAGCTGTTTGTGACACTGGCCCACCTATATTCTAAATCAGCTGTTTGTGACACTGGCCCACCTATATTCTAAATCAGTTGTTTGTGACACTGGCCCACCTATATTCTAAATCAGCTGCTTGTGACACTGGCCCACCTATATTCTAAATCAGCTGTTTGTGACACTGGCCCACCTATATTCTAAATCAGCTGCTTGTGAGTGACACTGGCCCACCTATATTCTAAATCAGTTGTTTGTGACACTGGCCCACCTATATTCTAAATCAGCTGTTTGTTACACTGGCCCACCTATATGCTAAATCAGCTGCTTGTGACACTGGCCCACCTATATTCTAAATCAGCTGTTTGTGACACTGGCCCACCTATATTCTAAATCAGCTGTTTGTGACACTGGCCCACCTATATTCTAAATCAGTTGTTTGTGACACTGGCCCACCTATATTCTAAATCAGCTGCTTGTGACACTGGCCCACCTATATTCTAAATCAGCTGTTGTTTGTGACACTGGCCCACCTATATTCTGAATCAGCTGTTTGTGACACTGGCCCACCTATATTCTAAATCAGCTGTTTGTGACACTGGCCCACCTATATTCTAAATCAGCTGTTTGTGACACTGGCCCACCTATATTCTAAATCAGCTGTTTGTGACACTGGCCCACCTATATTCTAAATCAGCTGTTGTTTGTGACACTGGCCCACCTATATTCTAAATCAGCTGTTTGTGACACTGGCCCACCTATATTCTAAATCAGCTGTTTGTGACACTGGCCCACCTATATTCTAAATCAGCTGTTGTTTGTGACACTGGCCCACCTATATTCTAAATCAGCTGTTGTTTGTGACACTGGCCCACCTATATTCTAAATCAGCTGTTTGTGACACTGGCCCACCTATATTCTAAATCAGTTGTTTGTGACACTGGCCCACCTATATTCTAAATCAGCTGTTTGTGACACTGGCCCACCTATTTTCTAAATCAGCTTTTTGTGACACTGGCCCACCTATATTCTAAATCAGCTGTTTGTGACACTGGCCCACCTATATTCTAAATCAGCTGCTTGTGACACTGGCCCACCTATATTCTAAATCAGCTGTTGTTTGTGACACTGGCCCACCTATATTCTAAATCAGCTGTTTGTGACACTGGCCCACCTATATTCTAAATCAGCTGTTGTTTGTGACACTGGCCCACCTATATTCTAAATCAGTTGTTTGTGACACTGGCCCACCTATATTCTAAATCAGCTTTTTGTGACACTGGCCCACCTATATTCTAAATCAGTTGTTGTTTGTGACACTGGCCCACCTATATTCTAAATCAGTTGTTGTTT